>NC_091469.1:210519702-210522202 GCF_036971445.1 Narcine bancroftii
TCTCACTATATATGTGCTCATCTATGAAATACTTTGCCAAATCATATTTATACAGTGAATTGTGCTTCAGCAGAGCAGTGACATCTTGCTGCTGTCTAAAAATCCTTGCTACCATTGCAGACAAACAAAATGTGAATGTCCAGTTAGAGAATCATTAAAATATATTTTCAAAGGTTTTGTCAAACAAAAATTTGATGAGAGGTCAAAGCAGAGGAAAGTGCATAGTTGGGGATAGAGTGGATCAGGGCTGAGATGGCCTGTTTTCATGCCATAAACTGTTATATGGTTAAATAGATTAGAATGAATAAAGAAACTGGGGCTGTGGTCAAGGCAGCATCCTTGAAGAGAAATGATCAGTCATTATTGTGGGTAAGCACTGTTTATTGAGACCAAAGTTGGAATAGGAGAAATCAAATTTATTAAAGGGTAAAAGGAGCTGGGGAGTGGGCAAGAGTTGATGGTATTTTCGTTGTCTTTTTTAAAACCCCCTCCCAAAAGTGATGTAGTTGCTCATAGTGGTGTTAACAGTTATTGCCTCCCCAAATTTGCTCACAAAACAAATGGCGAGTTATACCATATCAAAAAGTAGTTAAGGTAATCCACATTGATAGGTTTGAAGTTATCTATGGACCAGACTAAGTAACTGACCAATTTCCTAAATCAGCAGATCTTTCCAGTTTTCCTAATCACTTTTTAAAAATTCCAACACCAATTTTTAGTTTTGAGCATTTAAGTAAGTCAAAGGCAAAGAAAGTTCATTATAATTATTTTGTAGGTGGAGGGACGCTTGATGAATGTGGATTAAGATTTCTTTTAGCTATGCGGCTACATACATTTCTGCTTACATCACTACCTCTTGCTTATCGAGCACAACTTCTTCGACAAGGTAAGTCCATCAACGCAATCTAAGTAAAGGAATAATCAAAATAATAAAGTAAGGTATAACTGAACACTACAGCTATTTCTATTTTGAATTTTTCTTTGGTACTTTATATTAACAACTTCTGTCAAGTGTTTCTTCTGTTGAGCAATTATGCCTATTTGCCCTTATGGTGAATTGGCTATCCAAAATGAGAAATATATTTTGGAAATGGTTAAATTGGAAGTTCCAGGATTTTGCAACGTTCTGTGCCATTACCACTTGGAATGGGGTAAAGGGTTACAAGACAGGATGCAGAGTTGGGCAGAAAAGTGGCAGATGGATTTTAATCTGGATAAGTATGAGGTGATGCATTTTGGAAGGATGAACCAGAAGGCTGAATACAGGGTTAATGGTCAGTTAATTAACTGTGTGGATGAACAGAGGGACCTTGGGGTTCAAATCCATACATCCTTCAAGGTCGCAGCACAGGTTGATAGGATAATTAAGAAGGCCTTTGGGATGCTGGACTTCATTAATGGGGATTGAATTCAGGAATAGCGAGGTCATGTTGCATCTCTACAATTTCTGGTAAGACCACACTTAGAGTATGTATTCAGTTCTGGTCGCCTCATTATAGGAAGTTATGTGGAAGCTATGAAGAGGGTGCAGAGGAGATTGACTAGGAAGTTGTCTGGAGTGGGAAATAAGTCTTGTGAGGCAAGGTTATCCGAGGCATAAATAGGGTGGACAGCCAGCACTTGTTTCCAAGGGCAGGATCAGCAAACACCAGAGGGCAAGTGTACCAAGTTAAGGGAGAGAAGTTTAGTGGAAACATCAGAGGTAAGATTTTTTTTAGAGTTATGGGTGCCTGGGAATGATTTGCCAGGGATGATGCTGGAGGCTAAAATATTGAGGGCATTTAAGAGCTCTTAGACACATGGATGAAAGAAAAATAGAGGGTTATGGGGTAGGGAGGGAGGTTTAGTATTTTTTAAGGATCGGCACAACATTGAGGGCCGAAGGGCCTGTACTATGCTATATTGTTCTATGTTTTATGTTATAACTGCGAGCAACTTCTGATGTTTTGTGGGCATAAAATTTTATATAGAATTCCCAAATTTGCCATGATTGTTTTGAACATTTTTAAAGGCGATGCTGTTTGCAATCTTGTCCACTATAATTGAGGGACTATCTCTGAATTTAAGCTACCTACATAGTGCAATATCTACATGATCTCAAAGGTTTTAATTTCCTTTTTTAATGGATCTGCATATTTTCAAAAATGCAGTTCATCTTGTGAAAGTTCTCCCATGATTTATTTTTTGTCCAAAGATTTCCAAGATTTGGAACCAACACCAAAGTCATAATGGTGACCTATTTCCAATGCAAGATGAGAGGGTAAATTGGAAGTAGATTTGCGTGACATTTCTGTGCATTTGCAGTTTCTATTTCAATGTTTATTTAATCTTGGCCAATGACAGTGGGTGTGTGTTGTAATTTCTTCAAATAACTTCAAAATGTAATGGATTCTATTTTAATGATAAATAGATTTTCAAAGCTTTTGCATTTGGTACCATGCTTAAAAGGTTGATTAAAATGTGTTCTTATTTTTCGTTTGTATTCTGTATGTGAGAATTC